>NC_064836.1:84754832-84764919 GCF_024166365.1 Elephas maximus indicus | reverse complement strand
CTAACCCTAACCCTAACCCTAACCCTAACCCTAACCCTAACCCTAACCCTAACCCTAACCCTAACCCTAACCCTAACCCTAACCCTAACCCTAACCCTAACCCTAACCCTAACCCTAACCCTAACCCTAACCCTAACCCTAACCCTAACCCTAACCCTAACCCTAACCCTAACCCTAACCCTCTAACCCTAACCCTAACCCTAACCCTAACCCTAACCCTAACCCTAACCCTAACCCTAACCCTAACCCTAACCCTAACCCTAACCCTAACCCTAACCCTAACCCTAACCCTAACCCTAACCCTAACCCTAACCCTAACCCTAACCCTAACCCTAACCCTAACCCTAACCCTAACCCTAACCCTAACCCTAACCCTAACCCTAACCCTAACCCTAACCCTAACCCTAACCCTAACCCTAACCCTAACCCTAACCCTAACCCTAACCCTAACCCTAACCCTAACCCTAACCCTAACCCTAACCCTAACCCTAACCCTAACCCTAACCCTAACCCTAACCCTAACCCTAACCCTAACCCTAACCCTAACCCTAACCCTAACCCTAACCCTAACCCTAACCCTAACCCTAACCCTAACCCTAACCCTAACCCTAACCCTAACCCTAACCCTAACCCTAACCCTAACCCTAACCCTAACCCTAACCCTAACCCTAACCCTAACCCTAACCCTAACCCTAACCCTAACCCTAACCCTAACCCTAACCCTAACCCTAACCCTAACCCTAACCCTAACCCTAACCCTAACCCTAACCCTAACCCTAACCCTAACCCTAACCCTAACCCTAACCCTAACCCTAACCCTAACCCTAACCCTAACCCTAACCCTAACCCTAACCCTAACCCTAACCCTAACCCTAACCCTAACCCTAACCCTAACCCTAACCCTAACCCTAACCCTAACCCTAACCCTAACCCTAACCCTAACCCTAACCCTAACCCTAACCCTAACCCTAACCCTAACCCTAACCCTAACCCTAACCCTAACCCTAACCCTAACCCTAACCCTAACCCTAACCCTAACCCTAACCCTAACCCTAACCCTAACCCTAACCCTAACCCTAACCCTAACCCTAACCCTAACCCTAACCCTAACCCTAACCCTAACCCTAACCCTAACCCTAACCCTAACCCTAACCCTAACCCTAACCCTAACCCTAACCCTAACCCTAACCCTAACCCTAACCCTAACCCTAACCCTAACCCTAACCCTAACCCTAACCCTAACCCTAACCCTAACCCTAACCCTAACCCTAACCCTAACCCTAACCCTAACCCTAACCCTAACCCTAACCCTAACCCTAACCCTAACCCTAACCCTAACCCTAACCCTAACCCTAACCCTAACCCTAACCCTAACCCTAACCCTAACCCTAACCCTAACCCTAACCCTAACCCTAACCCTAACCCTAACCCTAACCCTAACCCTAACCCTAACCCTAACCCTAACCCTAACCCTAACCCTAACCCTAACCCTAACCCTAACCCTAACCCTAACCCTAACCCTAACCCTAACCCTAACCCTAACCCTAACCCTAACCCTAACCCTAACCCTAACCCTAACCCTAACCCTAACCCTAACCCTAACCCTAACCCTAACCCTAACCCTAACCCTAACCCTAACCCTAACCCTAACCCTAACCCTAACCCTAACCCTAACCCTAACCCTAACCCTAACCCTAACCCTAACCCTAACCCTAACCCTAACCCTAACCCTAACCCTAACCCTAACCCTAACCCTAACCCTAACCCTAACCCTAACCCTAACCCTAACCCTAACCCTAACCCTAACCCTAACCCTAACCCTAACCCTAACCCTAACCCTAACCCTAACCCTAACCCTAACCCTAACCCTAACCCTAACCCTAACCCTAACCCTAACCCTAACCCTAACCCTAACCCTAACCCTAACCCTAACCCTAACCCTAACCCTAACCCTAACCCTAACCCTAACCCTAACCCTAACCCTAACCCTAACCCTAACCCTAACCCTAACCCTAACCCTAACCCTAACCCTAACCCTAACCCTAACCCTAACCCTAACCCTAACCCTAACCCTAACCCTAACCCTAACCCTAACCCTAACCCTAACCCTAACCCTAACCCTAACCCTAACCCTAACCCTAACCCTAACCCTAACCCTAACCCTAACCCTAACCCTAACCCTAACCCTAACCCTAACCCTAACCCTAACCCTAACCCTAACCCTAACCCTAACCCTAACCCTAACCCTAACCCTAACCCTAACCCTAACCCTAACCCTAACCCTAACCCTAACCCTAACCCTAACCCTAACCCTAACCCTAACCCTAACCCTAACCCTAACCCTAACCCTAACCCTAACCCTAACCCTAACCCTAACCCTAACCCTAACCCTAACCCTAACCCTAACCCTAACCCTAACCCTAACCCTAACCCTAACCCTAACCCTAACCCTAACCCTAACCCTAACCCTAACCCTAACCCTAACCCTAACCCTAACCCTAACCCTAACCCTAACCCTAACCCTAACCCTAACCCTAACCCTAACCCTAACCCTAACCCTAACCCTAACCCTAACCCTAACCCTAACCCTAACCCTAACCCTAACCCTAACCCTAACCCTAACCCTAACCCTAACCCTAACCCTAACCCTAACCCTAACCCTAACCCTAACCCTAACCCTAACCCTAACCCTAACCCTAACCCTAACCCTAACCCTAACCCTAACCCTAACCCTAACCCTAACCCTAACCCTAACCCTAACCCTAACCCTAACCCTAACCCTAACCCTAACCCTAACCCTAACCCTAACCCTAACCCTAACCCTAACCCTAACCCTAACCCTAACCCTAACCCTAACCCTAACCCTAACCCTAACCCTAACCCTAACCCTAACCCTAACCCTAACCCTAACCCTAACCCTAACCCTAACCCTAACCCTAACCCTAACCCTAACCCTAACCCTAACCCTAACCCTAACCCTAACCCTAACCCTAACCCTAACCCTAACCCTAACCCTAACCCTAACCCTAACCCTAACCCTAACCCTAACCCTAACCCTAACCCTAACCCTAACCCTAACCCTAACCCTAACCCTAACCCTAACCCTAACCCTAACCCTAACCCTAACCCTAACCCTAACCCTAACCCTAACCCTAACCCTAACCCTAACCCTAACCCTAACCCTAACCCTAACCCTAACCCTAACCCTAACCCTAACCCTAACCCTAACCCTAACCCTAACCCTAACCCTAACCCTAACCCTAACCCTAACCCTAACCCTAACCCTAACCCTAACCCTAACCCTAACCCTAACCCTAACCCTAACCCTAACCCTAACCCTAACCCTAACCCTAACCCTAACCCTAACCCTAACCCTAACCCTAACCCTAACCCTAACCCTAACCCTAACCCTAACCCTAACCCTAACCCTAACCCTAACCCTAACCCTAACCCTAACCCTAACCCTAACCCTAACCCTAACCCTAACCCTAACCCTAACCCTAACCCTAACCCTAACCCTAACCCTAACCCTAACCCTAACCCTAACCCTAACCCTAACCCTAACCCTAACCCTAACCCTAACCCTAACCCTAACCCTAACCCTAACCCTAACCCTAACCCTAACCCTAACCCTAACCCTAACCCTAACCCTAACCCTAACCCTAACCCTAACCCTAACCCTAACCCTAACCCTAACCCTAACCCTAACCCTAACCCTAACCCTAACCCTAACCCTAACCCTAACCCTAACCCTAACCCTAACCCTAACCCTAACCCTAACCCTAACCCTAACCCTAACCCTAACCCTAACCCTAACCCTAACCCTAACCCTAACCCTAACCCTAACCCTAACCCTAACCCTAACCCTAACCCTAACCCTAACCCTAACCCTAACCCTAACCCTAACCCTAACCCTAACCCTAACCCTAACCCTAACCCTAACCCTAACCCTAACCCTAACCCTAACCCTAACCCTAACCCTAACCCTAACCCTAACCCTAACCCTAACCCTAACCCTAACCCTAACCCTAACCCTAACCCTAACCCTAACCCTAACCCTAACCCTAACCCTAACCCTAACCCTAACCCTAACCCTAACCCTAACCCTAACCCTAACCCTAACCCTAACCCTAACCCTAACCCTAACCCTAACCCTAACCCTAACCCTAACCCTAACCCTAACCCTAACCCTAACCCTAACCCTAACCCTAACCCTAACCCTAACCCTAACCCTAACCCTAACCCTAACCCTAACCCTAACCCTAACCCTAACCCTAACCCTAACCCTAACCCTAACCCTAACCCTAACCCTAACCCTAACCCTAACCCTAACCCTAACCCTAACCCTAACCCTAACCCTAACCCTAACCCTAACCCTAACCCTAACCCTAACCCTAACCCTAACCCTAACCCTAACCCTAACCCTAACCCTAACCCTAACCCTAACCCTAACCCTAACCCTAACCCTAACCCTAACCCTAACCCTAACCCTAACCCTAACCCTAACCCTAACCCTAACCCTAACCCTAACCCTAACCCTAACCCTAACCCTAACCCTAACCCTAACCCTAACCCTAACCCTAACCCTAACCCTAACCCTAACCCTAACCCTAACCCTAACCCTAACCCTAACCCTAACCCTAACCCTAACCCTAACCCTAACCCTAACCCTAACCCTAACCCTAACCCTAACCCTAACCCTAACCCTAACCCTAACCCTAACCCTAACCCTAACCCTAACCCTAACCCTAACCCTAACCCTAACCCTAACCCTAACCCTAACCCTAACCCTAACCCTAACCCTAACCCTAACCCTAACCCTAACCCTAACCCTAACCCTAACCCTAACCCTAACCCTAACCCTAACCCTAACCCTAACCCTAACCCTAACCCTAACCCTAACCCTAACCCTAACCCTAACCCTAACCCTAACCCTAACCCTAACCCTAACCCTAACCCTAACCCTAACCCTAACCCTAACCCTAACCCTAACCCTAACCCTAACCCTAACCCTAACCCTAACCCTAACCCTAACCCTAACCCTAACCCTAACCCTAACCCTAACCCTAACCCTAACCCTAACCCTAACCCTAACCCTAACCCTAACCCTAACCCTAACCCTAACCCTAACCCTAACCCTAACCCTAACCCTAACCCTAACCCTAACCCTAACCCTAACCCTAACCCTAACCCTAACCCTAACCCTAACCCTAACCCTAACCCTAACCCTAACCCTAACCCTAACCCTAACCCTAACCCTAACCCTAACCCTAACCCTAACCCTAACCCTAACCCTAACCCTAACCCTAACCCTAACCCTAACCCTAACCCTAACCCTAACCCTAACCCTAACCCTAACCCTAACCCTAACCCTAACCCTAACCCTAACCCTAACCCTAACCCTAACCCTAACCCTAACCCTAACCCTAACCCTAACCCTAACCCTAACCCTAACCCTAACCCTAACCCTAACCCTAACCCTAACCCTAACCCTAACCCTAACCCTAACCCTAACCCTAACCCTAACCCTAACCCTAACCCTAACCCTAACCCTAACCCTAACCCTAACCCTAACCCTAACCCTAACCCTAACCCTAACCCTAACCCTAACCCTAACCCTAACCCTAACCCTAACCCTAACCCTAACCCTAACCCTAACCCTAACCCTAACCCTAACCCTAACCCTAACCCTAACCCTAACCCTAACCCTAACCCTAACCCTAACCCTAACCCTAACCCTAACCCTAACCCTAACCCTAACCCTAACCCTAACCCTAACCCTAACCCTAACCCTAACCCTAACCCTAACCCTAACCCTAACCCTAACCCTAACCCTAACCCTAACCCTAACCCTAACCCTAACCCTAACCCTAACCCTAACCCTAACCCTAACCCTAACCCTAACCCTAACCCTAACCCTAACCCTAACCCTAACCCTAACCCTAACCCTAACCCTAACCCTAACCCTAACCCTAACCCTAACCCTAACCCTAACCCTAACCCTAACCCTAACCCTAACCCTAACCCTAACCCTAACCCTAACCCTAACCCTAACCCTAACCCTAACCCTAACCCTAACCCTAACCCTAACCCTAACCCTAACCCTAACCCTAACCCTAACCCTAACCCTAACCCTAACCCTAACCCTAACCCTAACCCTAACCCTAACCCTAACCCTAACCCTAACCCTAACCCTAACCCTAACCCTAACCCTAACCCTAACCCTAACCCTAACCCTAACCCTAACCCTAACCCTAACCCTAACCCTAACCCTAACCCTAACCCTAACCCTAACCCTAACCCTAACCCTAACCCTAACCCTAACCCTAACCCTAACCCTAACCCTAACCCTAACCCTAACCCTAACCCTAACCCTAACCCTAACCCTAACCCTAACCCTAACCCTAACCCTAACCCTAACCCTAACCCTAACCCTAACCCTAACCCTAACCCTAACCCTAACCCTAACCCTAACCCTAACCCTAACCCTAACCCTAACCCTAACCCTAACCCTAACCCTAACCCTAACCCTAACCCTAACCCTAACCCTAACCCTAACCCTAACCCTAACCCTAACCCTAACCCTAACCCTAACCCTAACCCTAACCCTAACCCTAACCCTAACCCTAACCCTAACCCTAACCCTAACCCTAACCCTAACCCTAACCCTAACCCTAACCCTAACCCTAACCCTAACCCTAACCCTAACCCTAACCCTAACCCTAACCCTAACCCTAACCCTAACCCTAACCCTAACCCTAACCCTAACCCTAACCCTAACCCTAACCCTAACCCTAACCCTAACCCTAACCCTAACCCTAACCCTAACCCTAACCCTAACCCTAACCCTAACCCTAACCCTAACCCTAACCCTAACCCTAACCCTAACCCTAACCCTAACCCTAACCCTAACCCTAACCCTAACCCTAACCCTAACCCTAACCCTAACCCTAACCCTAACCCTAACCCTAACCCTAACCCTAACCCTAACCCTAACCCTAACCCTAACCCTAACCCTAACCCTAACCCTAACCCTAACCCTAACCCTAACCCTAACCCTAACCCTAACCCTAACCCTAACCCTAACCCTAACCCTAACCCTAACCCTAACCCTAACCCTAACCCTAACCCTAACCCTAACCCTAACCCTAACCCTAACCCTAACCCTAACCCTAACCCTAACCCTAACCCTAACCCTAACCCTAACCCTAACCCTAACCCTAACCCTAACCCTAACCCTAACCCTAACCCTAACCCTAACCCTAACCCTAACCCTAACCCTAACCCTAACCCTAACCCTAACCCTAACCCTAACCCTAACCCTAACCCTAACCCTAACCCTAACCCTAACCCTAACCCTAACCCTAACCCTAACCCTAACCCTAACCCTAACCCTAACCCTAACCCTAACCCTAACCCTAACCCTAACCCTAACCCTAACCCTAACCCTAACCCTAACCCTAACCCTAACCCTAACCCTAACCCTAACCCTAACCCTAACCCTAACCCTAACCCTAACCCTAACCCTAACCCTAACCCTAACCCTAACCCTAACCCTAACCCTAACCCTAACCCTAACCCTAACCCTAACCCTAACCCTAACCCTAACCCTAACCCTAACCCTAACCCTAACCCTAACCCTAACCCTAACCCTAACCCTAACCCTAACCCTAACCCTAACCCTAACCCTAACCCTAACCCTAACCCTAACCCTAACCCTAACCCTAACCCTAACCCTAACCCTAACCCTAACCCTAACCCTAACCCTAACCCTAACCCTAACCCTAACCCTAACCCTAACCCTAACCCTAACCCTAACCCTAACCCTAACCCTAACCCTAACCCTAACCCTAACCCTAACCCTAACCCTAACCCTAACCCTAACCCTAACCCTAACCCTAACCCTAACCCTAACCCTAACCCTAACCCTAACCCTAACCCTAACCCTAACCCTAACCCTAACCCTAACCCTAACCCTAACCCTAACCCTAACCCTAACCCTAACCCTAACCCTAACCCTAACCCTAACCCTAACCCTAACCCTAACCCTAACCCTAACCCTAACCCTAACCCTAACCCTAACCCTAACCCTAACCCTAACCCTAACCCTAACCCTAACCCTAACCCTAACCCTAACCCTAACCCTAACCCTAACCCTAACCCTAACCCTAACCCTAACCCTAACCCTAACCCTAACCCTAACCCTAACCCTAACCCTAACCCTAACCCTAACCCTAACCCTAACCCTAACCCTAACCCTAACCCTAACCCTAACCCTAACCCTAACCCTAACCCTAACCCTAACCCTAACCCTAACCCTAACCCTAACCCTAACCCTAACCCTAACCCTAACCCTAACCCTAACCCTAACCCTAACCCTAACCCTAACCCTAACCCTAACCCTAACCCTAACCCTAACCCTAACCCTAACCCTAACCCTAACCCTAACCCTAACCCTAACCCTAACCCTAACCCTAACCCTAACCCTAACCCTAACCCTAACCCTAACCCTAACCCTAACCCTAACCCTAACCCTAACCCTAACCCTAACCCTAACCCTAACCCTAACCCTAACCCTAACCCTAACCCTAACCCTAACCCTAACCCTAACCCTAACCCTAACCCTAACCCTAACCCTAACCCTAACCCTAACCCTAACCCTAACCCTAACCCTAACCCTAACCCTAACCCTAACCCTAACCCTAACCCTAACCCTAACCCTAACCCTAACCCTAACCCTAACCCTAACCCTAACCCTAACCCTAACCCTAACCCTAACCCTAACCCTAACCCTAACCCTAACCCTAACCCTAACCCTAACCCTAACCCTAACCCTAACCCTAACCCTAACCCTAACCCTAACCCTAACCCTAACCCTAACCCTAACCCTAACCCTAACCCTAACCCTAACCCTAACCCTAACCCTAACCCTAACCCTAACCCTAACCCTAACCCTAACCCTAACCCTAACCCTAACCCTAACCCTAACCCTAACCCTAACCCTAACCCTAACCCTAACCCTAACCCTAACCCTAACCCTAACCCTAACCCTAACCCTAACCCTAACCCTAACCCTAACCCTAACCCTAACCCTAACCCTAACCCTAACCCTAACCCTAACCCTAACCCTAACCCTAACCCTAACCCTAACCCTAACCCTAACCCTAACCCTAACCCTAACCCTAACCCTAACCCTAACCCTAACCCTAACCCTAACCCTAACCCTAACCCTAACCCTAACCCTAACCCTAACCCTAACCCTAACCCTAACCCTAACCCTAACCCTAACCCTAACCCTAACCCTAACCCTAACCCTAACCCTAACCCTAACCCTAACCCTAACCCTAACCCTAACCCTAACCCTAACCCTAACCCTAACCCTAACCCTAACCCTAACCCTAACCCTAACCCTAACCCTAACCCTAACCCTAACCCTAACCCTAACCCTAACCCTAACCCTAACCCTAACCCTAACCCTAACCCTAACCCTAACCCTAACCCTAACCCTAACCCTAACCCTAACCCTAACCCTAACCCTAACCCTAACCCTAACCCTAACCCTAACCCTAACCCTAACCCTAACCCTAACCCTAACCCTAACCCTAACCCTAACCCTAACCCTAACCCTAACCCTAACCCTAACCCTAACCCTAACCCTAACCCTAACCCTAACCCTAACCCTAACCCTAACCCTAACCCTAACCCTAACCCTAACCCTAACCCTAACCCTAACCCTAACCCTAACCCTAACCCTAACCCTAACCCTAACCCTAACCCTAACCCTAACCCTAACCCTAACCCTAACCCTAACCCTAACCCTAACCCTAACCCTAACCCTAACCCTAACCCTAACCCTAACCCTAACCCTAACCCTAACCCTAACCCTAACCCTAACCCTAACCCTAACCCTAACCCTAACCCTAACCCTAACCCTAACCCTAACCCTAACCCTAACCCTAACCCTAACCCTAACCCTAACCCTAACCCTAACCCTAACCCTAACCCTAACCCTAACCCTAACCCTAACCCTAACCCTAACCCTAACCCTAACCCTAACCCTAACCCTAACCCTAACCCTAACCCTAAC